>NW_026251175.1:0-1301 GCF_022114955.1 Emericellopsis cladophorae
GCTTTCCAGTATCATATATAGACCTGCGTGCTCGACGAGTACGGACACTAGGCATTAGTGAGGTCGTTATACAAAGGGATTCTCACTTAACACCATGTCTGAAAGAAACGCTCCACGGGAGCCCATTGCGATTGTCGGTAGCTCGTGCCGCTTCGCAGGCGACGCTACATCCCCTTCGAAGCTATGGGAGCTCCTGAAAGAACCGAGAGACGTGCAGAGTAGGATTCCAGACACGCGCTTCTGCGCGGAGGGCTTCTACCACCAAAGCCATGCGCACCATAGGCACTGCAATATGAAGCACGCCTATCTCCTGAACCAGGACCCCGCTGCCTTCGATGCCGAGTTCTTTGGCATCAGCGCCATAGAGAGCAAGGCTATCGACCCGCAACAGCGGATGCTCCTCGAGATTGTCTACGAGGCCCTGGAAGACGCTGGGATGGACATGGAGGCCCTGCGGGGGAGCGACACGGCCGTGTTTGCCGGGCTGATGTGTGCCGAGTACGAGGCCATTCTGCTTCGGGACCTCGACAATGTGCCCACGTACTATGCCTCGGGCACGTCGAGGGCCATTCTCTCCAACAGGATCTCGTATCTGTTTGACTGGCACGGCGCGTCAATAACAGTCGACACGGCGTGCTCGTCGAGCTTGGTTGCCGTGCACCAAGCAGTGCAAGCGCTGCGCTCGGGAGAGTCCAGGATAGCCGTCGCCTGCGGCGCCAACCTCATTCTCGGGTCAGAGCCTTTCATTGTGGAGAGCAAGGTCAAGATACTGTCGCCCGACGGACGCAGCCGCATGTGGGACAAGGAAGCAAACGACTGTGAGTCACCGTGGTCCCGCGGCGTACATGTATCCAGTCTAGGGGTCTTGCTAACGAGTGAATGTCCACAGACGCGCGAGGTGATGGCATCGCGGCCTTGGTCCTCAAGCCATTCAGCCAGGCCATACAAGACGGCGACGCCATCCACTGCCTGGTACGAGAGACAGGCGTGTGCCAAGATGGCGCCACGGCTGGCATCACAATGCCCAGCGCCACAGCTCAAAGGGCACCGATTCACAACACCTTCAGGAGGGCCGGGCTGGACCCCCATGCGGCGGCCGACTGCCCACAGTACTTTGAGGCGCATAGAACGGGGACACCAGCGGGCGACCCCATTGAGGCTGAGGCCATCCGCACTGCGTTCTTTAGCGAGGGATCCGCACTGGCCGATGGCCATCCGCTCTATGTTGGCTCCATCAAGACCGTCCTCGGCCACACCGAGGGCACCGCCGGCATCGCCGGCATCCTCAAGGCAGCGTGGGC
>NW_026251176.1:0-1283 GCF_022114955.1 Emericellopsis cladophorae
CTAGACGAAGCAAACGCTATATCCGGTCTCGTTGATACGGCTACAAACAGCAGGCTTCCAACCTTCTTTTGATATATCAGGATCATCTTCGCGGTAGCTTGTGTGCTCGATGGCATCAGCTCGGTCTCGTTCATCGGCGTATTCGGGAGCTTCGATAGATCTAGTTCAAATTGGTGAGCTATCTTGTCAATATACGAGTCTTGGGTCAGCCAGATTGATCGCTTAGCTCTGTCCCTGATGATATGAATCCCTAGGAACCACTGCGGCTCTCCTAGGTCTTTGATCTCATAGCGGTCTCGAAGCTTTTGCATCGCGTCTTCGGCTTCTGCTGATGCCGTTGATGGAAATGCCCAGATAATATCGTCAACAAAGAAGAAGACGATCACGGATCCTTTCTGCATCGCACAAGGCTCTTGCGGTACCCGTTGAAAGCCTTGTTCCTCGAGGGCCTTCGTAAGCTCCTTCTGCCATAGCAGTGGTGACCTTCGTAGGCCGTAGAGGGCCTTGCGTAGCCGTAGCACTCGTCCGTAGCTTTCAAAGCCCGGCGGGGGCCGCATGAATACTAGCTCATCAAGTGTGCAGTTCACAAATGCGTTTACGGCATCCATCTGCCGTAGCTCGAGGTCTTGTTCTGCGGCTATCGCCATCAGGATCCTGAACGAGTTCGCAGCTAACGTTGTTGCCCTCGTTGGTAGGTCTCCTTTGGTCTGTTGGTTACCACACACAACGAGTCTCGCCTTGCATTTAACGAGATATCCGTGCTTATTGGTTTTGTACGTAAATACCCACATGCAGCCGAGGACCTGATGGTCTTTAGCTTGACTCCAGGGTACCTCCTCGAAGGTCTGTTTTTGCTCGTGTGATTTAAGATGATCCCTCTGAGCCTGACGGAATTCCTGTTCAAATAGATGACCCTTGAGATCGCGATGTGTTTTTGGGGCCTCTGGCAGTTGCCGCTTGTGAAATTTCTTCGGCTTGAACTTGCGGCCAGCTGTGAAAGCGCCGTGGATCGGATCGTTGACTGGGATCGGGATGAAGTCCTCGAACCTGCCTTTTTGATCCTGTTGATCGCTAGATTGGTCTGATGATATCGGCAGCTTGAAGGATACCTTCTTCTTCACCCCCTCGGCTCGAGCTATCGGAAGGTGTACATTGAACGCTGCCTCTAGCGGCGGTTCGAAGTCTTCTGAAGGTGGAGGCGTGATATAGACCTCTTCTAATTGCCTCGCTAGCTCGAGATCATTATCCTTGTTGTATTCGTTATCTTGGTCTTCAGGATCGTC
>NW_026251177.1:0-1235 GCF_022114955.1 Emericellopsis cladophorae
TCGGCGCAGGGAAGCATGTGTCTGGAGTGGTAGGCCTTGTCCACCTTGAGCACGCGGTTGAACGTGCGTTCGTCATCCAGGACGAGCTGCAACTCGTGTATGGCGTCCACATCGCCGGAGATGGTGACGCTGGAGGAAGAGTTGCACGCCGCCACGGCCAGCCTGCCGGCAAAGTCTGCGTCCTCGCACAGTTCCAATACGTCCCCCATGGGCATGCCCACGGCCATTATAGCGCCTTGCATGTCCCCGTTGGGGCTCTTGGCCTTGCTGCTGTGCAGCCCGCGGTAGTAGGCGATGATGATGGCGTCGCGTGCGCTCAGCCAACCGGCGGCGTACGCCGCGCCTATCTCGCTCGAGGAGTGTCCGACAACGGCGCTGAAGGAGACGCCGGCTTCCGCAAGGACATCGACCAGCATGACTTGCACGGCCGTGCAGAGCGGCTGGGATATCGCGGCCTCGTCCAGCCGGGACGTCTCACCCGCACGCAGCAGCTCGGCTTCGAGCGTCCAATCTGGGCGGTCCTCCGCAGGCAGCTCTTCCAGATGTCCCTGGAGCTTCCTGATGGTGTTCTGCGCCAAGGGAGACTGTTCCAGGAGCTTAGAGCCCATCCGCGCATACTGGGCACCCTGACCTGTGAACACGCCCAGGACGCGTCCAGATCGGCCGCTCTTCACGAGCGTCCTGAAACCGACGGGAGTGTCTGTGCTCTCCAGCTCGGCCACAATGCTAGCCCGCAGAGACGCTATAGATCCGGCCGGGAACGCAACCCTGTGCGGCAAGACGGACCTGCGGTGCCGCAGGGTGTAGGAGATGTCGTGCACGGCTAGATAAGGGTGTTGTTCTAGGTAGGAAGCAAACGCCTGCAGGTTGGCGCGGAGATCGTATTCTGAAGACGCGGAGAAGATAAAGGGAGCAAAGAGCGACCCCTGCTCGGCGCCCGCGCGCGAGTCTGGGGGCGCTTCGTAGCTCTCTAGAATCGCATGCGCGTTTGTGCCCCCAAAACCGAAGCTGTTCACGCTGGCTCTCCGGGGCTGCGACTCTGGCAGCGTGGGCCAAGGGATGGCCTCGCGACATATCGCCAGGTCCTTGTAATAGGGCGCCACCGCGGCGCTCAGCTCGTTGAACAGGAGATTGGGCGGTATGGTGGCGTTCTTCAGCGCCCACGCTGCCTTGAGGATGCCGGCGATGCCGGCGGTGCCCTCGGTGTGGCCGAGGACGGTCTTGATGGAGCCAAC
>NW_026251178.1:0-1235 GCF_022114955.1 Emericellopsis cladophorae
TCGGCGCAGGGAAGCATGTGTCTGGAGTGGTAGGCCTTGTCCACCTTGAGCACGCGGTTGAACGTGCGTTCGTCATCTAGGACGAGCTGCAACTCGTGTATGGCGTCTACATCGCCGGAGATGGTGACGCTGGAGGAAGAGTTGCATGCCGCCACGGCCAGCCTGCCGGCAAAGTCTGCGTCCTCGCACAGTTCCAATACCTCCCCCATGGGCATGCCCACTGCCATCATAGCGCCTTGCATGTCCCCGTTGGGGCTCTTGGCCTTGCTGCTGTGCAGCCCGCGGTAGTAGGCGATGACGATGGCGTCGCGTGCGCTCAGCCAACCGGCGGCGTACGCCGCGCCTATCTCGCCCGAGGAGTGTCCGACAACGGCACTGAAGGAGACGCCGGCTTCCGCAAGGATATCGACCAGCATGACTTGCACGGCCGTGCAGAGCGGCTGGGATATCGCGGCCTCGTCCAGCCGGGACGTCGCACCCGCACGCAGCAGCTCGGCTTCGAGCGTCCAATCTGGGCGGTCCTCCGGAGGCAGCTCTACCAGATGCCCCTGGAGCTTCTTGATGGTGTTCTGCGCCAAGGGAGACTGTTCCAGGAGCTCAGAGCCCATCCGCGCATACTGGGCACCCTGCCCTGTGAACACGCCAAGGACGCGTCCAGATCGGCCGCTCTTCACGAGCGTCCTGACACCGACGGGAGTGTCTGTGCTCTCTAGCTTGGCCACAATGCTGGCCCGCAGAGACGCCATAGATCCGGCCGGGAACGCGACCCTGTGCGGCAAGACGGACCTGCGGTGCCGCAGGGTGTAGGAGATGTCGTGCACGGCCAGAAGAGGGTGTCGTTCCAGGTAGGAAGCAAACGCCTGCAGGTTGGCGCGGAGATTGTATTCTGAAGACGCGGAGAAGACAAAGGGGGCAAAGAGCGACCCCTGCTCGGCGCCCGCGGGCGAGTCTGGGGGCGCTTCGTAGCTATCCAGAATCGCATGCGCGTTTGTGCCCCCAAAACCGAAGCTGTTCACGCTGGCTCTCCGGGACTGCGACTCTGGCAGCGTGGGCCAAGGGATGGCCTCGCGACATATCTCCAGGTCCTTGTAATAGGGCGCCACCGCGGCGCTCAGCTCGTTGAACAGGAGATTGGGGGGTATGGTGGCGTTCTTCAGTGCCCACGCTGCCTTGAGGATGCCGGCGATGCCGGCGGTGCCCTCGGTGTGGCCGAGGACGGTCTTGATGGAGCCAAC
>NW_026251179.1:0-1223 GCF_022114955.1 Emericellopsis cladophorae
ATCAAGTTTCTTCGCCATGGATAATCGTAGAAACACAGTGGAATCCATCGACGCGCGTGACCATGCTCAGGTCAAGGTGGGAGACGACAACCACTATAGTGCGCCTTTTGGACCGTGTCGCCTCGCAACAAGGAGCTGACACCAATCAGGTATTCCATTGCCTCTATTCTTCTCCCCTTGCGACTACCATGGCCATTATGCGTACTCGTCTCTCCGCGTCGTCCTGACTTTTGTGTCGCGACCAACCTTGCACGACAAGTTACGAGAGCAGATCGGCCCACCAAGAGCGGATGCGGATGGACAAGGCCCTCGAATCGCTGTGGTGTGGGGCATAGGCGGGGTCGGAAAATCCCAACTCGTCCTCGACTACCACCTACGACACCGACACGAATACAGCGCAAGCTTCTGGGTCGATGCGAGTCGGAAGCAAACAATCGACCGAGACTTCCTTGCCATCTCCAAGGTTCTCTTCAACGTGCCTGACAGCACCAAGGACGATGTCCGGGTCGAAGATGCAATCCTCGCCGTCAAAAAATGGTTTAGTGGCGGAAGTGGCCGCTGGATATTCGTCTTTGACGGTGCAGATAACATCGGCGAACCTGCATTAGAGGGGAATGTCGATATCACTCATTACTTCCCAGATGTGTCTAGCATCGACATTATTCTGGTCAGTCGCAGTGGCCGCGTCGCCAAAATGGTACACGAGCCCGTGCGAGTCGCAGAATTAGAAACGGAGCAGGCTAAACACCTTTTTTTGGCCCGCGCTGGGCTAGGACCGACTATTGCCAGAGATGCCATTGCAGAGGAGATTGTCACTACCCTCGGCTGCCTTGCCCTCGCATTGAGCCTATCCGGCACGTATGTCTCCAAAACTGCGCGACTGAAGAAGAACCTTGACGAGTACCTCAAGGAGTATCGCCAACGGAGGAAACAAATTCTATCTCGAAAGCCTGCGCTAGTCAAGGAGTACGGAGAGAGTGTTCTCACCACCTGGGAAACAACATACGATGCTATCGTGCAAGGTGGGGGTGCAGATGCCTCAAACCTGTTGACGCTGATAGGATTTATTAACTCCGAAGACATCTTCGTCCAGCTATTTGCTCCTCATATGCAGAACAGCAAAGTCGAGCGGGATCGGATTGGAGAGGAAAGTGCTATGTGGCACTACGGCATATTCGAGGATGGTGCTCCCGATATGTATGCGATTGAGGAATGCTTCGAAA
>NW_026251181.1:0-1156 GCF_022114955.1 Emericellopsis cladophorae
GGAGTGCCTATCCGTAGCAATAGACCAGATCAGCCTGACCGAGTGTTCCCCGTCCTACCTGCCGACCGACCCCCCCTAACACTTAGGTTATAATTATAATAACTAAATACGACACCAGGGCGATACACGAGGTGCTAGACTAACTTATTAAGAGCCTTATTCGCGAGCACTAATATAGGGTAGCCTATGCGCTTTAATATAGTTAAACGCTTACGTATAATTATTAAATCAGGCCTTAGTCCGGCCCGATTATAGCTATATATCACGATTCGACGGCCACTCTCTATCTTCTTTAACTTTATCGTAACGAATATATAGCCCCTATCTACTACCTAAGTATTTAACGCCCCGACCAGCGCTTCTCGGGAGGGATATTCGCCTTTAGGGGGTAAATTATAAAGCAGAGGTTCGCCCGGCATTATGCTCATCCTTACGGCCATAGTGGCACTTAGAGGTTCGTGAATAGATACGTGTATAGGCTATATAGAAGGACACCGCGATAGTCCTTCTATAGATTATCCCCTCTTTACGAAACGAATTCAATTGGCGCAGACGTTGGTTTTGAGGGGCGCAGCTTATATAATAAATCTTATTTGCGCGCCGGGAGCGCAACACGTGACACTTATTTGCGCGCCCGGGCGCGCACCTATTGCTCGCCAGGGGTCGGACCGCGGCGACTAAGCAAAGAGGGGTCTGGAGATGGCTGGAATGAAGGAATTAGCACACAGCACGATCGAGAACAAGAACAACAACGAACACACAGTTGAAGGCCTTTAAATCAGCCTCTTGATCACCAATTCAAATAGCCTTTTTCTAGGCCCCAAAAATCTACTATTTCCTCGATTATGAACACTTGCACACACACACACACTAACTCGGGCCGTGCCTCCACCAAAGCGGTCACGTGTCCGACACTTGTCAGTATCATGTGACAGGCTTCTATTTGCCCCACTGTCGGGTGACAGAATACCGTCGGGGGGGGGTTGTCAGGTTGTCTGTAGACTCCGTCGGCGAGGCCCATAGCATTGACACGCTAGTAATGGGGACGACAGTAGTGGTATTGCCCCGACTGCATATACTCTGTTGTTTGTCAGGCAGGTTTGCCTTGATTAGTCAGCCACACATTCGGCCCACAGCTGCCCTCAAAGGCAGCATC
>NW_026251182.1:0-1137 GCF_022114955.1 Emericellopsis cladophorae
CATCCCCATTCTCGTCCCAGAACTGATCAAAGAGGAGGCATATCGCGTTGTATTCAACAGGCAGGGCGCAGACAATCCCAATTTGGAAATGGTCTCGACTCGTCGGTGGCTGTCGAGACATGGTGCGTCGGCAACTGTGTGAGATCGGTTGGGCGTTAACTTTGTAGCGGTCACAGGAAACAGCGGGCCGTAGGCTATTATGAGTGACAGCGACTTGGATAAGGCAGATTTGGTCAAGGTCGGGAGTAGCCATGGCTCGGAGCGCAACTTGAAAACAAAACCCCAAGCAATCAAAATGGGGCGAGGGGGCAAGCTATGCCTCCGAGGCTCATTGCAAGGCAGCTTTCGTGACCATTTCCTGTATAGGCGCAGCCGCAATTTTGCAGCTGCATGCTGGTGTGCGGCCTCAAGTCTCGTCATGGCTACATGTCTCAGTTCAACGCCTTCTAGGCCACTGATTTCTTGTGCTGCAGTGCAGCTGAAAATACAGGCGTCTCGCGTAAGGGCATGAGGCGCCTTTTGTAATTGCCAGGCCGCGGGCACAGGCTGCGGCACGACCCGCACTATACAGAGTGAATCAACACGTCTACACAAGTCAGTGATCGCCGTTTCCTTCGGACGCCCGTTTGTTGCGTATGTACGCCAATTAGCCACATTCAGAGCACAAGCGGAATTCCTTTTGGCCTGTTTGATACCGTTAGTCGTTCCAGTAGAGGTCATTTCAAGCCCAAATTCAACGTGCTTCCGATATCACTGGGCACTGACGGAACGAGAGCTGCGATGCTTCAATCGTCACAAATCAATAATGTTTGGGTGGCGCAGTTGCTGACTGCGTCACGGCACGACAAACGCCGGGCTCAGCCATCACCGACTAGACGCTGACAAGACGTCTCGGCATGCATTCAGCTGACGCCCTGCTGTCCCCGCTGACTAATCAATGCGCCAACCTGACTGAGCCAGATACAAATGCTTTTTAGCCAGGATGTCAATCCACGACCTCCGTTGTGGAGTTGCTAGACGATTTCAATCCACTCCGCTTCCGCTTATCTCCATGTGCCACATCAAGTTTCTTCGCCATGGATAATCGTAGAAACACAGTGGAATCCATCGACGCGCGTGACCATGCTCAGGTCAAGG
>NW_026251183.1:0-1109 GCF_022114955.1 Emericellopsis cladophorae
CTATCCGTAGCAATAGACCAGATCAGCCTGACCGAGTGTTCCCCGTCCTACCTGCCGACCGACCCCCCCTGACAATTACCGCTACTATTATTCTAGTTATTATTAGAATAACCTTATCGACCTAGTTACTTAACGGTAGTTATATTCATAGATAATAGACGCTCCTTATTAGCTTCCTATAGAAAGTACTTTAATAGCTTGACCTTCGTGATATTACCCTCCTTAGTCTAATCGTGTTTCTAGTTAGAATACTAGTTAGGGTTACTATTCTTAAGAGCATTAAGCGTCCGGTTAACCTATATCGTGTCGTCTAGCTAGATCTATTTAGAGATTATACTCTAGAGGTATTAGAACCTATCGAGGAAGCTTCGTAAAGAGTCGAATTTCTCCCGCTTTATCTCGAAGAGTTCGGATATTAGGTCGTCGATAGTATTAATAGGGTTCTAGTCTAGAATAGTACGAACCTTCGTCTATATATCGTATACTAAGTCGACCTCGATATCCTATTCTCCTATCTTTAGTTAACGCTATACGATCGTGGTTATATTAGTATATATAAGGGTCTGAGCGCGGTTATCGATTCTCTTATCGCGTAATACTATAGGGATAGCCTCGATAAGGTAACGCTTAAGGGCTATGCCTCTAGCGACTATTAGAATAGCATTCTTCTATTTATTATAGTTCTCCGCCCTTATAAGTTTAGGCACCGTAAATAGGAAGGCGCTAAGGGACTGGTCTAGTGTTACGGCCGATCCGGCCGTGCCGGCTATTTCTGCTATTATAAAAAGGTCGTGAGGGACCGTTGATCGTGAGGAAAGAAGGGGAAGAAGAAAGCCTTATGTCACAGGATTATAGAACAATCAGTAACTCGAAATCTAATAGCAGGGTGATGCCGCTTGGGGCAGGGTGATACCACTTAGGGCAGGGTGATGCCACTTAGGGCAGGGTGATGCCACTTGGGGCAGGGTGATGCCGCTTGGGCGAAGGTATTGATAATCCACGAACCTACGCGTGTTTGTTAATAAAGATAACACGTTACACGTTATCTAGAAGAGGAAGTTCGTGAAATAAGAGGTTGAGTTTTCGACTTCGAGGAAGATCGAATCTTT
>NW_026251184.1:0-1059 GCF_022114955.1 Emericellopsis cladophorae
CATCCCCATTCTCGTCCCAGAACTGATCAAAGAGGAGGCATATCGCGTTGTATTCAACAGGCAGGGCGCAGACAATCGCAATTTGGAAATGGTCTCGACTCGTCGGTGGCTGTCGAGACATGGTGCGTCGGCAACTGTGGAGATCGGTTGGGCGTTAACTTTGTAGTGGTCGCAGGAAACAGCGGGCCGTAGGCTATGAGTGACAGCGACTTAAGGCAGATTTGGTCAAGGCCGGGAGTAGCCACGGCTCGGAGCGCAACTTGAAAACAAGCCCCAAGCAATCAAAATAGGGAGGGGGCAAGCTACGCCTCCGAGGCTCATTGCAAGGCAGCTTTCGTGACCATTTCCTGTTGTAGGCGCAGCCGCAATTTTGCAGCTGCATGCTGGTGTGCGGCTCCAAGTCTCGTCATGGCTGCATGTCTCAGTTCAACGCCTTCTAGGCCACTGATTTCTTGTGTTGCAGTGCAGCTGAAAATACAAGCGTCTCGCGTAAGGTCATGAGGCGTCTTTTGTAATTGCCAGGCCGCGGGCACAGGCTGCGGCACGATCCGCGCTATACAGAGTGAATCAACACGTCTACACAAGTCAGTGATCGCCGTTTCCTTCGGAGGCCCGTTAGTCGTTCCAGCAGTGGTCATTTCAAGCCCAAATTCAACGTGCTTCCGATGTCACTGGGCACTGACGGAACGAGAGCTGCGATGCTTCAATCGTCACAAATCAATAATGTTTGGGTGGGCGCAGTTGCTGACTGCGTCACGGCACGGCAAACGCCTGGGCTCAACCACCACCCGACCAGACGCTGAAATGACGTCTCGGCATGCATTCAGCTGACGCCCTGCTATCCCCGCTGACTAATCAATGCGCCAACCTGACTGAGCCAGATACAAATGCTTTTTAGCCAGGATGTCATTCCACGACCTCCGTTGTGGAGTTGCTAGACGAATTCCAATCCACTCCGCTTCCGCTTATCTCCATGTGCCATATCAAGTTTCTTCGCCATGGATAATCGTAGAAACACAGTGGAATCCATCGACGCGCGTGACCATGCTCAGGTCAAGG